>NC_141699.1:252530840-252533340 GCF_964263255.1 Lissotriton vulgaris | reverse complement strand
CGGGATGGGGAGGCCGCCCTCCCCTGGACCTCAGGCCTCAGGCCTTCCAGGTAAGCCCGGCAATCTGGTCGCCCCGTTGGAAAGCATTGCGCGCTACTATTGCAAACACATTATCTACCGGACTTGCTCTAGATGGCGCTCCAACATAAGGAATGAACCAACACCTTCCCTACTGGAATCGTGACGAGCTAAAGTCGTCAGCAGCACCGAAGGGGCTAGTTTATCAACACTTTCCCTCCTGTTGCGCGGGTTGGTGTTTGAAAAATAGATTTTATTACGCCTTTAGTTAGTGTGTCCTCTAGATCAAGTTGATCTACTGACTTGCGATGCCAAGGCATCTCGCTGTAAAGGAATGCGATGTCACAGCATGCATTTTCGTTATTCGAATAGATACCCGCCTATAACCCCTTCACTGCGGCGGTTCGAATGGGTTTGGGCATGGAGCTGTGGTGCTCATGATGGAGCTCCTGGACCCAGCCAAGCAAGGAGAGGCTCCCCGGGCACAACAGAACCCCGTCCCTGGCTTTGGCAGTGCGGCAGGCCGGGGGGCGAGGGGAACCCAACCCGGGCCCCTGGGCCCCATCTGGGAGACCGGAGGCGCTGGGGACGCCTCCCCGGGCCCTCCAAGACCCCATCCAGGGCTTCCTGCCACGCGGCAGGCCCAGGAACAGACCCTGGGCTGGGGCAACATCCTGGCCCGTCCAGCTGCCGGCTGAGGACAGCTAGGCCGAGAGTACCTTGTCCCTATCAATCCGGAGGAAAATTACCAATATTTCTTGTAATCCGTGCACACAAGGTGACAGAGGGGACCCAGGGCGCAAAAGTGCGCGAGCTCCCGGAGCCCTCGCTCGGATCCGGGAGGCGAATGGCACCTCATCGGGACTTCCAGGGAAGTCCGGCCATCTGGTCGCTACATAGGAAAGCATTGCGGGCGACCAGATGGCCGAGGCGAGAGGGGCGACAAGATAGCCACGGCCGAAATGACACCAATCTGCCTGCCCCAGGCCTGTAGGGATCAGGAGCTCCGGGGCTCCGGGGCTCCGGGGCTCCGGGGCTCCGGGGCTCCCTGCCGCGCAGCAGGACCCAGGACGGAGCCCCCGGTATGGGGGCCACCCTCTCAGGGGCCCCGGACGGGGCTCCCAAAACCCAGCGGAGCAAGGGGAGGCTCCCTGGGCACCACGGAACCCAGTCCCGGGCCTTTGGCAGTGCGGCAGGCCGGAGGGACGGGGCCCTGGGCCCAAGCACCCGACTCGGGGCCCGGGGAGGCCCCTGGACCCTGCCGGGGCTCCCAGGCCCAGAGGCGCAGGGGAAGCCTACCCCGGGTCCTCCGGACCCCGTCCCAGGCACCCTGCCACGCGGCAGGACCCAGGACGGACCCCCCCAGGCAAGGAGGCCAACCTCCCCGGGGCAACTGAGGGCCCATAGGACGGAGCTCCTGAACCCAGCCAAGCACGGGGAGGCACCCCGGGCACCACGGAACCCAGTGCCGGGCCTTTGACAGTGCGGCAGGCCGGAGGACAGGGCCCTGTGCCAGAGCACCCCATCCGGGGCCCGGGGACCCCAAGGCCCAGAGGCACAGGGGTAGCCTTCCCCGGGCCCTCCGGAACCCATCCCGGGCACCCTGCCACGCGGAAGGACCCAGGACGGTGCCCCGGCCGGAGCTCTTGAACCCAGCCAGGCTCCCCAGGCACAACAGACACCGCTAGGCCGAGAGGGGTCCCAGAGTACCTTGTCCCTATCAATCCGGAGGAAAATTACCCCCATTTCTTGTAATCCCTGCACACAAGGTAACAGAGGGGACCCAGGGCGCAAAAGTGCCCGACCTCCTGGAGCCCTCGCTGGGATCCGGGAGGCGAATGGCACCTCATCGGGACTTCCAGGGAAGTCCGGCCATCTGGTCGCTACATAGGAAAGCATTGCGGGCGACCAGATGACCGAGGCGAGAGGGGCGACCAGATGGCCGGGACCGAAATGACACCAATCTGCCTGCCCCAGGCCTGTCCTGTAGGGAGCTCCGGGGCTCCGGGGCTCCAAGGCTCCAGGCCTCCGGGGCTCTGGGGCTCTGGGGCTCCAGGCCTCCGGGGCTCTGGGGCTCTGGGGCTCTGGGTCTCTGGGTCTGCAGGGCTCGGGGACTGCAGGGCTCCACGGCTCGAGGGGCTGTAGGGCTACGGGGCTCCGGGGCTCCGGGGCTCCAGGGCTCCAGGGCTCCAGGGCTGCAGGGCTCCAGGGCTGCAGAGCTCCGGGGCTGCTGGGCTCGAGGTCTGCAGGGCTCCAGGGTTACAGGGCCTGGGACCCATGGAGCCCGTCCCGGGTACTTTGCCACTCTGTGGGCCGGAGGAGGGAGCCCCGGATGCCTGGGAGGTGTTGCCCAGGCATCGCCCATCTGGTCCCAAGCAGGGAACAACCAGCCCCGGAAGGGTGTTCGGGCATACCCTTGCACCTACTAATCCGGAGGAAAATTACCCCCATTTCTTGTAATCCATGCACTCGGGGTGACAGA